>NW_020272955.1:0-4207 GCF_003268045.1 Sipha flava | reverse complement strand
TTATTAGTGCAAACTTAAAAAATCGTAGGTCACTACTACTAATATCTGCAGGCAATCTATCCATAGATTCATTTTTCCATTTAAAATGTTCGAAATTTTTTATAGTTAGCCTTAGCTTGTGCAAATTCTTCAATTTTTGCAGAATGTATACGTTTTTTATAGTTTTAATTATTTTAATGCATTCAATTAGTGTACCAATAAGACACCTTGAGTTCCAAGTCACGTGATATATAAAGAAATAAATCATAATTTTTTTTTTATAAAATTTAAAAACTTACTCCTTCATATGAATAATTGTCAAATATGCATTTATAAAATGAAAAATGGTCAAATATGCACTTATAAACGAAAAATGGTCAAATATGCAAAATATGCAACTATAAATTTTAAATATAAACTTGTATTGCTTTGAAACAAATTTAAATATTACTTAGCTATATTTTTGATAATTATTTAAAAACATGCAAGTTCCTAGAAGTCCCGAGCCCTACTTATCACTAAACTTAAGAGTTATTAAATGCCCGACACAACCTGGATATTTTGAAATATACAGTTGAAACACACAGGTTTAAAATAATTTTTACATTTTTTGAAACATTTCTTGGGAGGGGGGGTGATTTAGCCCACTAGGCACACCCTATATATGCCACTAATAAGTGGAAGAGGTATGGAGTGCTGTGAACGGTGACGAAATATAAAAATAAAAAAAACATCAAACATTTATTTTTTTAATAATTTATTAAAATTGATCCTCTAAAATTTAATATATTGCTAATTATGACATTATTAGTAAAAGCAATATCAATCCCTTAAAAGCAACAGAGTGAACAATATTTTTTGTTATTCCATCATTCTCTAACGCAAACATACTGTTAAGCCGTGTTAACACCTAGCAAACATCTGGGGAAACATTTTTTTGTTGAACGTTTGCCCAATGTTCGTCAAACGTTTGTTGAACAGTGTCAAAATAACAAACATTTTTATTTGTTCGCTATATGTTTACTCAATTCATTAATCTACAGTTTTCATTATGGCGTCTCTAGAGCAAGTCGCGTGTATATGAGCTGCATTCATAATTATTCATAAACACTATCAAAATAAAATGAAAGATAGAAGTAAAAGACGATGGTGGGTAAGACAACTACTACAACGCCAAACAATTTATAGTGGTGAGCGTTTCATTTTGGATTTACACGCAAGTGATTTGTTTAATAATTTTACAAGAATGTCAAATGCCCATTTTGAATTTTTAATAAATGTAATTTGACCCAAAGTTACAAAAAAAAATACAAATTTTCGCGAAAGTATTTCAGTATTAGTGCGTCTAGTGTTTTTGTCATCTGGTGAATCATATCATTACGATTTTAAATATCAACCCCACTCCCAAGTATATATTACAAATAATTAGTAAATAAACAGTTATTAGTATAAAATCATTTTGTTCCTCACAAAATATATGCCATAATGTTCGAATAATTAGCGAACAATTTTGTTTGAGACAATGACAAAAAAAATTGTTTGGGAACATGTTGATTGGATATTTTGGATGTTTGGCGAATGTTTGCCAAGAGCACACCCTGCTGCCCCCGTATGCACGCCTATGTACTAACGTACGCAGTGGCATATTTTCAATAATTTATTGGTGGGGGGGGGTTAAAATATTTAAAAGTCATATGATAAAGCTTATTTGTTTCATCTTACTTAGAAAAAAATAATAAAGATTTTTTAGTTTAATTACATTTATTAGAATATTTTTGTTCTGGAGGGGGTTGAACCCGAGAAACTTCCCCCCCCCCCGTAATACGCCAGTGAATGTATTTATTTATTAATATTAGAGATAGGATGTTGATAACCTAAGAAAATACCTAAGAAAAATGACAACAAAAAAACGGAAAAGCCGCTCTGCTGTAAAATAGGTGTAGAATGGACCAAGGTGTGATGAATGCGTCCATAGATTTAAATTCAATGATACATTATTTATTATTTACGATGAAAAACGATTCTGAACGACAATATTTGCCAGGCCTATATTTAAGGTTGACTTTTTCAATTTTTCTTTTGAATGTCAATAAAAAAATTAAATAGTCCATAAAATTTTAAAATTTAAATACAAAGTTCATCATAAGTAGTTAGAGCAATTTTTTTTTATAAGCGTTTAAACTTCTAATTTTTAAAAAATTTGTCAAAATCGCAAATATTTGCAGATTATTTTATGATTGAAAATGTTTAAGAATGTCTATATTCATAGCTAAGAACTAAAAATTTGCTTCAAGGTTGTCCATAAGTTTTACTTACAATAATTATAAAAAAAAAATCAGTGATAACGATTACAGATTTACTATTAAACGATTTTAGATATAAAATACCCTAAGCTGACAAATCATCTCCATTCAGAATTGTTTTTCTTCGTGTACAATTTATCCTTGGATTCAAATTGAACACATTCATAAAAGTGACCTACTCAATGACGAAATTAAATCAAAACCTTTTATACAGCAAAGCAAGTTCCCATTTTTTTTGTACTTAATTTGTAAAAAAATTTGTTATAGTTAGAAAATTAATTTTAACCGCATAGACCTATACACCTTCATTTTAGTTTACAACTTGTAGGCACCCCTCAACACCATTGCATACAGTAAGTGCTAATAATATTGTTGAAACTCCATGTTCTGATAGTGCAGACGAGTTACACAGTGATACATTGGGTAAAAACGATCATAAAACTCAAGAAACTCATGAAATCTCAAATGAAGATATTGTGTCCCATGTTATCACTTCTGAATTTAAAAATAATACTAACAAGTAAAAATTGTTTGTCAGAATTCAAAATGTTTAAAATTCTGTTTTTAAATTGTATTATTTATTTGTGTAGAACAAGCGTTTTAACTGGTAGACGAATAGTGGATATTTGTCATATTTTTAAACAAATCCAAAATAATTTGTATGATGACAAATTTGGATGCTCGTTCGCTAATATGGAATTTGTATCGGAAAGTCAAAACGGTTTTTTTTTTATATTTAAATTTATTTGTAAAATATGCAAAATTACAGCTACAATTTTGTCTGACTCTAAGGAAGAGTCTCGTCTACCAATAAATGAAGCTATAACTAATGATACTGTTGCAATTGGTAAGATAATATGAACAATTAGCGGATAGGGGGAAATGTTTTTATAATATTTTTAAATCTTAATAGTTTTTCCAGGTGTGAGGAAAAAATTATCCTGAAACGGTAAAAATACACTATAAATAAGACTTTCACTTTTCAGAATTTAGTTATTTAATCATAATTCCAAAAGTAATGTGGCTAGAAATTTGAAACTCTTACCCTAAGGAAAATATTTTTTTTCATATACAAAAATAACGTAAAAAATATTATAATGATAAATAAATAAAATCAAAAAAATAAATAAATATGTATTAATAATTAGATTAACAAAAAGTGTAAAACATAATAATATAAATGTAATAAATTTTTTTTCTCTCTTCAGCAAAGAAGAAAAACCAACAGGGATAGCTTCGATAATGATTTCATCAACACCACCTAAAATAATAACTGAAGGATTAACAAGTGAAAATTTACTGAAATTAAAAAGGAGCACAAAAAGTAGTTCAAATAATGAAAAATAATTCAGATAGCAATGAAAAATTAAAAATAAAATGGATTATATATTTAGAATGTCTAATGTATAACAGTAAAATTAAGAGAAGAGAAAAAGAGGAAATATAATAATAAATATTACATTTTATTCATACATAAAACAAAGTGAATAAAATTAAAATAATAAAACGTAAAAATGTGTGCTCGATCGAACAATATTAAAATTATATGATGATAATAATATATTATATATATATATAATATGATTCTAAAATAGGGGGTATTTAGAAATAAATAAAACAATTAAAAGAATGAAAAAACAATTTAAATAGATATGTATCAAAGATGTTAAAAATTATATAAAAAATTGTAAGTCGTGTCAAAAATATATAGTAACAAATAGAAAAGTTAAACAATCTATGGCACTAACTTACGCGATATCTATTAATCATTTTGATCGTTCCATTTTTCTTTTTAGGTGCTTTCGTCTAATAATTGTAAATTATTCCAGTATCTCCTTCTGTCGAATATTTCACTGGATTGAAAAACGGCTGTATAAAGAAATCAGGTTCTTGAGGTGAGATTGGTAATCTGCTCAATAAAAAAA
>NW_020272954.1:197613-211349 GCF_003268045.1 Sipha flava | reverse complement strand
GTTGCGAATGACAACATTTTGTCATTAATAGTCGAGTCTATCACATTGTTAGAAGTAAAAATGAATAAATATTTTCCAAGTATTAATATTAAAAATTACAACTGGGTACGGGTTCCTTTTAATGTGTCTATTAGTGACTTGGTTGATTTAAAACTTGTTGAAGAAGAAAATCTCTGTTTAATTAAAAATGATCGAACATTGCAGTTGAAATTCAAAAAGATCACTCTCAATAAATTCTGGGTATATGTTTCTAAAGAATATCCAGAAATATATCTATAAAAGCACTGACTATTCTTGTGCCGTTCTCAACCTCATATCTTTGTGAACAAGGGTTTTCAGCGCTTACGAATATAAAAAATATAAAACGAGAAAAACTAAATTCAGTGGAGGAAGAAATGTGGATATGTCTGTCAACTATTCGTCCAAGAATTAAAAATATTTGTCACGCCCATCAGGCACACATTTCTCATTAAATGTACCTATGTATAATTGTAAATAAATTTAATTACTAATACAATGTAATTATAATTAATAAATATTTGTTAGCCCATTAATCACACATTTTTAATTAAATGTATTCACAGTTATAATTAATTCAAAACAATTTTGTTCATCTAACAACAAAAAAAAAAAATAATGGTCAGTGTGCCATGAAAATTTTTTAAAGTGTACGGTGTGCCGTGTATAGTAAAAGTTTGAAAACCACTGCTCTATGTTATTTCAACCTTCGTTAAAATTTTTTATTATAAATACATTTCGATAAAACACTTATTTTTTCTTAGGTATTGACTATTATAATATGACATAAGTTCAAAAATAAAAAAGATGAATAATACTATAAGTTCAATTAGTAGTATAGGTAATAGTGTTCCTACTTAAAATATTAAAATACCGATTCATCGTAAATTTAAAAATATAAATGTTGTAGTTTTAATTACTACATTATTAATAAAATATAAAATGTGATAAGTTTGAATAAAATGTATATTAATACAGAAGGATCATCGGGAATCATTGAGACACACGTTTGCCAGCACTGAGGTATAATTATCCCTCGAGTGGTTTTTTCCATACTTCTCGCTCTTGAAGAGAGTATCTGTTGGTATATTCTTTTACAAAAATGTCGACTCATCTTTAGTACGTTGGAAAAATACAACTCTTTGCACTTGTAAAGTATAAGAGATGCGAAAAAAAGAAAAAAATTATGAAGATAGGACTTACATTAATACAAGTATAAGTACCAGTTTTATACCTCTCATAAAAAATTAAAATAATTTTTTTATCATTTTTCACATTTCAATGTACAGCCAAGGTAGTTCAGTACTTTTAAGTTATTATTATAAAAAAAAATAAAAGAAAAAAATTAATTCAATTCAATATCATTTTAATATTATTGTCAATTAATTAGATTTTTTTTAAAATTTCTTATACAAGCGCATAAATAATTTTTAAAAACATCAAAAAAACATAAATATAATACATTTTCATAGATAAATAAAAAAATATTTTAATCAAAAAAAAAAAAAAAATATGTAGTAAAAAATATTTGACATTTTGTATGTACATTTATAATAGGTTAATCAATAACTTAAAATAATTATTCTCGGTTCCATATAATGAGTCAAAAATAATGAATAGCTGTTAGGATAAGTCATTATTTATAAAAAATATTGACATATAAAATTTCACTTAGTATTCCGTAGTTCATAAAATACATTTTTCTGTTTTTTTCAACGAATAGATCATAGTTCTGTGATGTTAATAATAAATATTCTTCTTAGGTAATTCAACTGCGTAGGTAATTAAAAGTATTTATAAATTTTGTTTATGATTTTATAAGTTTTTGATAAAACTTATCTTTTGTTCTTACATATATTTAGAATGTTTAAACACTAATTTACAATAGATATTTGCATAATTTGTGTAAAGTAAGATGACATGTGGTTTCCATGGATTTATATCGACTGCGCCGAAAATTGCAGGTAAAGAAAAAAAATTATGGAATGGAAAAAGGTATACATCTATTGCGCCGGTATAAAAAGGGTATAATTGATAGGTATATATCTATAGCACCGATCGATATTCGAGTTAATACATTCTGCCACTACCTCATTGATACATATATTGATGAAAATGCAAATTTTCTTTCGTATCTTTGGTCATCATTTAATATATCAGGCGAATGAACAAATGCCTGTGAGGCATTTCACTCAGCGTTTGGGAAAATCTTATATAAGGTATATAGTTTTTTAGTTAGGACAGACACGTTCTTGTTGTCCTTTTGTATAAACGGTCAAAGGCGAGTGTAAAAGACTACGCAGATCGTCTATGCAGAAAGACATAATTAGTTGTAAAACGTTCTGTAATAATACGTGTATTAATTTGTGTAAAAAGAAGTTTAAATAAAATTATTAAAAGTGAGTAAAAGAAAATGTTATTAATATTTTAAAGTACGAATTGGTTTCCTTATCTCATTCCTCAAACATCAACCGCGGTTTTCATCAGGCAGGTCGGCAAAATCACGGAGATGTAATATTAAATATCTATAAAATAATAAGTAATAATTTAAAAAAAACATATAAATACTTCACTCATAAATTAACATATAACAACTTTAATTTGTATATCATTACAGGACTTCCGTTGGATTTTTTTAATGGTAGATTAGTAGCTTTATAACGTAGGACTTTCTTAGTAGCTTTCCAAAGACTACCATCTTTTCGAGTAAGATTGATTAAAGTACGAGTGAGAACTTTGTTCTCATGTTTAACGATATGTTTTTTCAGTGAATTTGATAGACGATTGTAATTTTGTTTATGAGAGGGTAAGCGAGTACGTTGGTAAAGAGCTCGATCTCTGCGTTTTTAAACTACAATAACTATTATCTGTTATGAGATGAGATTGTATTTAGATGGGAATAAGTTTGTGGTTGTAGCAGACCAGGGAACATTTTGTATAATTTTCATTAGATTATTCACTGCGGAATCAATATCATTAGGCGTTTTTAGTTTGATTTTAAGTTTAATATTTTCATTTATAGTTTATTGGAATTTGCCAATAACGGTGAATCGGTTAAAGAGATAAATGGGAGCTTGGTACATTGTAGGAGAAGCATTAAAAGTAAATAGAACTGCTGAGTAGTCAGAATTTAAGTCAAGAAGATTTGAAGTGTGGCAATGTATATGATTAGGTAATTTGGTTAAGAAGATGTCTAGTATGTCTGAGTTTTTTTGAGGGGAAGAGGGCCAGTAGGTTGGCCTAGAAGGAGCAAATATTTTTAGTTTTTTTGTATTTATAAAATTGTGAAGTATGATACCACGGGGGTTATTTTTGCGACAGCCCCATGCTTGGTATTTGGCGTTATAATCGCCGCCAATAATGTAATTATTTTTGATTGTAATAAAGTACTCTGAGAACTTAGAACATTTTATGTTATGTTTTGGGAGAATGTATACAGCAGCTATAGTAAAATGGCTATTATTTAATTTTATATTAATTGGACATAATTGTATGAAGTCATAAGAAAAACTAGGAAAGAGTTGGAAAACAATGGTTGACTTTATATAAATAGCTACACCTCCATGCGCCATGTTGTCAGAATGGTTAGTATGGAATAATTTGTAACCAGAAATGAATATTTTAGTATATTTAGTGAAATGAGTCTCTGTAATTAGAGCTATATCAATACATTTATTATTTAAAAGTAGTTCTAGTTCATGAACATGATTTTTTAACTCATTTGCATTAAATTGCATAATTAAGAGAGAGCTGTTAGTAACGTAGTTGACATTTTTATTTTGAAAATTAGTCATTTTTTTTGTCTAGTAGGTTTGATATTACTTTGGTAAGTAATGATAATAGCGGGCTTATGAGAGATTCAAAATTTTCTAAGAAGCTTAACATGATTTTATTTACATCAGCTTCAGTAGTTAGATAGTTGGAGGGGTTCGGATGAATATTGGGTTGGTTAGATGTGGCATGTGCATAGGATTTTGGTTGGTCTGAGGGTAGATTTTTGCTGGAAAAAACGTCATTTAGTGGGTAGCTACATTGTACACCTGAAGAATTATATCTAGTATTATCAATTATAATATTACTTTTTAAAGATGGTTTAAAGATGCAAAACGTTGCAGATATCTATAGACTGAACATCCTTTATAGTTTGCAGGATGATTTTCAGAACAGAGGGCACATTTTTGGGGGGCATTTCGTGTATTGGGACAGTCTGGAGTTTGATGTCCAGCTCCACAGCGTACGCAGCGAGGATGATAGCCACAATTAGCTTTTGTATGGCCATATTGTTGACATTTTAAACATTAATTGATTACTTTGTATTTGTAAGGTTCTTCGATTCTAATTTTAGTGTGAAGTAAATATGATAGCCCAAAGATTTTTTTACATTTAGGCGTAGGTTCCAAATCAACAAAGAAAATAGGAAGAGGATTTTTGTTTACTTTGTGAAGTATATTTTTTATTTTCCTAACCTCAAATAGTCTGAATTCCAATTCGTCTTTGATAGTTTCGATTGGTGTGGAAGGATGTAAATTGCAAATAATTATTCTTAAAGGTTTATCCTCTCTAAGTTGATAAGTGTGATATTCCATATTCTCGTCTTGGAGAAAATGAATTAAAGATCTATATGATTCTGGGTTTGATGTTTGTATTTTTAATTTGTCAGCAGACGATTTACAAAAAAAATTATCTACTCCAATTAATTCAATTAATCTAGCGCATAGCTCAGGAAAATCTTCAACATCTTTTATGAAAATTGGAGGAGGTTTGTTTTGGACATTATCATCAGTGTCAGTGACAATTTGCTCTACAAGGAGAGTGGTGGAATTTAGAGCCTGATTTTCATCTTGTCTAAGAGCTTCATAACGATTTTTCGAAGCAAAATTTTTTTTTTTACTTTTTTGTGTAGTTGTTTGAATAGTTGGTGAGATTGGTGGTTCAGAAAAAGAAGAGGTGGAGAGATTTCTTTTGTTATTAGATTTCGGAACAGTCCTATCTGAATCGGTTGAGTTGTTGTTTTTTCCGAGTTTGATTAGAAAAATCATGCCTTGATTATTTTTATGTTTATTATGCATTTCGATAACTAGTTAATGAGTTAACGAGTACAAGAAAATTTAATTCGAAAGAGAGAAAGAAAACGAGAACGATAACTAGCGATAGCGTGTACAGGTAATTAAGCTTATCTTGGCGGACGCAGCGGCCAAGATAGAAACAACGTAGATTATGCCAGATGTGATTAGTATGTAATAATAAAAGTTAATAATTCTATAATTATTTAATTATTTAAACCGAAGAGTAAGTTATTCTAGCGTATTATTCACTGCACTAAATAGCTTGTAATACTTTTTTTAAATTGTTAAAAGACAAATAAAAAAATTTGAATATTAATAATGATCATACAATCACATAGCTAATGGGGTTTTTGTAAGAAACTAATTAGCGAGTTGATTAAATTGAGAGCGCAAAAACGCAGTGCGTTTCAAACGACTATCGCGAGTAAAATTATTATTAAAAATACAAAAATTTTAATCACACATAAAATATTAAACTACAACCACCTATATTCAAAAATACTTTTATATTTATCTTTTGCTGTGAATGAAAATAACAAGTAAACAACAAACAGTTTATCATAATCATTACTACTCAGGCAAAATTAAATCCTATATAATTAATAAAAAAAAAACATAACATAGAACAGTAATTGTATTGTATTTCTAATTTATTTATGTACTGTTATTGTCATTCATGGATAGAATAATTTTTTTACATAATTAATATTATAATATCATGAGACTAATATATATTGTTTTGTTTTTTTCTACATACAAAACAATAATAATCTAAAATCGGATGTGAAAGCACTAAGAAATTATTAATCAACATATAATACATGTTAAAGTATATCAATATATGCGATAAAAATAGCATTAAAATTGAAAAATACATACAAATATTAGAAAATCGACGATCGAAACCGGATAATATTCAGCTAGTGCATGTGCTGTATGTACTTTATAGAATGACAACATTTTATTATGGATCTCTTGTATCTCTATATAAAGTTTTTTTCCTCTATGAGTTTCACACAGTTACCAAAAGTCGTTTAAATAACATTTTAATTCCCCCAGTCCGAAAATGTACATTTGACGCATGATGCGCGCACATCATATAATTATTTGTGGCGAATGCAAATGTAGTTCAAACAGAAATTAGGTCCAATTCCGGTTATGTCTTCAATAGCATTGACGGTGTCACAAGCATTAAAAACGATAAAATATTTAGGTAAAACGAAAACAAAAAGTTTAAAAAAAAATAAAAACAATCCTTGACGATATATATTTTGTTTTCGACAACTATACTAGACAACAATCTATTTCACGTCTTACATATTATTTAAATGTATAAACAAATCTAAGTTAGTCAATATATGAAATATTAAGTGGTTTTAATAAAATACTATGGAATGTTAGTTATTTGCATTAGTTTGATCGAATGCAATGATTCTCTTATTTTTGAATTTAAGACATTGGCAGTACCCCATAGTTGAATACCATGTGTTATAGTAAGATAAACATACAGTACCTACGTATAGGAATGCATTTTTTTCAACTATAATTTATTAATAATTTGATTGAATCTAAATTTAAAGTTCAATACAACTGATCATCTTATATTATCCTGCGGTTTTAATTAAAAATATAATTAGTGGGTTAAAATTAGTTCAATTTCTTTTTAGTACTTCAACAATTTCGGTGTCAAGTACGTCTCCTAATTGTCGATGGTATTGTCGAAACACTATTTGTCAAAGAATGTTTTTCCTACGCAGCAATAGAAATTGAAATTTAGGCATATGTATAAGTATATACATATATATATATATATATATATATATATATATATAATTATTAATATTCCATAAGAACTATGATATTAGCTATGATAAGTATTAATAATAATACCTGAATATTTATCGCTTGTAATCAGTGTTGTGCTATAGATAAATTTATCTAGATATATTATCTAGATAAAAACTTCATATCGTTATCTTATCTAGATAAAAAATAAAATTGACATATAATTTTCATCTTGATTAAAATCAATCCATCTAGATTAATTTATCTAGATAATTCACAAAATCTGTAGCTAATCATTAGTAATAACTAGGGTTCGGGACTTCTTGCATTTGCATGTTTTTTTGTAGTGGTCGTAGTCTATTCTAAGTGAGCTATAAATTTGTTTTATGAAATAACAAAATTAAATACTAAGTTTGAATTTGCATTCTTTTGCATATTTCGTCATATTTTAAGAAAAGCACATATTTGAGCAATTTTTAGTATATTTGGGCATATTTCACATTTTTTTTATTTTTATAAACGTAAAATTGTCGTGAAAAATCATAATTGGAGGGTCGTAGTCTATCATATCTAACACGAACGTCTGTTTGCGATGATAGTCTCTTTATCGCTAAATAATTAACCTTATTATCGACAATATCGACAATTGTATAGTAGTATAACCTAGTGAATCTTATACTCCTACAGGCTTATCTTCATATTATCATGAAACAAATATAAATTCAAACTCTCCTAAGTAATCAGTTATTAGCCAGGTATGAATTGTACAATGAAATGAAATCAGTACGTGTTCGTTCGTTAATCATATCATCACGATTACATTATTTCTTATTAACTATACCATTTTTTTTTTTTTTTTTACAATCATTTTTACAATTATTATTTTTTTTATATTAAGTACCTACCTACTTTTTAGATTTTTATTTTTATAATAATAATTTATAATATACCTTATGCGTTTTTTAAAAATAAAATAAAAAATTAGATGCATATTTTAAAGCATATTTTGACGATTTTGACTGCATATTTCGATAATTTTTAGTGCAAGAAGTCCCGAACCCTAGTAATAACTAATCTACAATTTTATCATTCAATATAAAATAAATAACTAAATAAGAAATTTCATTTGTATATTTACTTGCAAAAATTGGTTCTAAAATGGTTTTACATATCATTTATTATTAATTATGAACAATGACAATTTATTATGTATATAGACATATATTACCTACATAATATGTATGGGAAATGAGAATTATTTATAATTTCATAGTATGGCCTATACGTGGACGTCTCATGCCCGTATTACTATTGTTCTGTGGTATTACCACAATATTACATTCTTTACTCTATGGGTATTACGAACGTTGAAAGAACATTTACAAGAATATTAGAACCAGAGATAACGCACCATAGGTCTAAACTGGTTATTATTGTAGCTGTGCGGTAAATGGTTTATAAATACTAAAATACAGAAATAATTGTCGATAAGTAAATAGCAATATTACAATAGGCATTACGCTGTACCTACACAGAAATTGATCGTTTTCCACCATCATTCGACCACCTTAAATTCAATATTTATATATAAATTATATTAAATAACATTAATGTTGCGTGAAATTGAGTTCTAGTGAAAAATGTTTAGTGTGCTTAGCCGTTAATATAATTAATTTTATGCAAATAACGTATTGTATTATTGCATATTATTATTATTATTTGTTATAAAAAAAAAAAACTATAATTTATAAATAAATAATTATTTTGTAGCTGTATAGTAGTTATTGGTTTTAAATCTTACCTAAATAAATAATTATTAATGGAACCATTTTACAACGATTTCTTTGTTACATTTTTAATTACTAAAAAGTTAACTTAGTGTTTACTAAAGGAATATGGCTAAAACGACCAGCGTTAGTTCGATCAAATGTTGATGTTTTTTGTTCGATTACACTTTATAATTTTATATTTAGTATTAGATAATAATATGACATATTATAAAAAAATGTTATAACATCAAATAATAGGATATATTATGAAAATATTGGTGTCTATTATAAACTTAAAAATAAAATTCAGAACAACAAAGAGTAGATATTGTTAACAGCCAAAGTGACACATGGAAATTATTAACTGAAATTTATTAAACTAATATTTACTGAAAAAATGAAAATTTAATATAAATTTCAAAGTTTAATTTAATTAAATAAGAAAAAGTTTATTCTTGAAATAAATACATCTAAAAGACAATCATTTATGTAATAATATTATATTTTTATAAGTATAAATATTTGTATGCATCAGAGACGGTTTGAACATTTACATCTTACCGAGGCAGTATAATTTAAACCACACCACCTACCATGAAAAAATTGTTCTGGCTTCCTTCATATCACATTAAAACTACTTAAACGCTAAAACGTAAATTATTTATCTCTAATTATGTTCATAAATATACTAGTATGACTACTAAATTTTAATTTATTTAATCAAAATGTACATAAAAAATGTTTTTTACCGGGCACTGCCCCGGTAGTAAGTGCTTACAAGCCGCCTCTGGTATGCATTTGCATGTATGTATACCATTCAAATTTTTAAATGAAAATAAATAAATAATAATCATTTCTTTACTCAGAATCTTAAACACCAAGGAAGCATAAATTTTTGAAGTTTTTTTATTATTTCAAGTTATAGTTTTATACGAACACTTAATATTAAAACCAATCAATATAAATCGATTGATTAAAACTGGAACAAAAAATTTTTTTTGTAGTGTACTCGGTAGACACAACTACGAATACATTACATATTTCCAAATTACTGACTATTAATGACTTACGAAGACATAAAATAATTTAAGAAAAGTAAAATGCCGCAATGTAAAAATTAAATTAAATTAAATAACAAAATATCTCAAACCAATTATGATAGTAAATACATGTTACTTCGTTTGCGATACTACTAGATAATTGGGATGACGTTATCGTTATTTAGATTAATTACATATTAATAGCACATGAACATCTGCGTTTCAAGCATTGGAGTGTAACAATTGCATCGGCATGATTCTCGGGTAACAATATCAGAAAACGATCGAAACGAAAAACTTATATCGACGCTAGGACACAGATATAGTGAGTGCGTTGGAATTTTTGTTTATTTTGTTCCTTTGAACACGTATACGAACATGTAACTGCAACTACGTGCGAACGTGTCCGCCGAGAAAAAATCATAGCAGGTCGTCACCGTCGGCCGACGGTTTTGCGAAAACGAAGTATCTGAAAACCACGAAAACGCCGGTAACGCCCGACGACGTTAAAACCGCGCGTCGAAGCGTCCGAACCGATCGTGTGTGTTTTTCCTGACACTTTGACGATGGTCAAACGGTACCAAAGCGCCGCGCGTATGCGATTGGAAACTCACTGTTCGCGTGGTCGTCCTCTGCGCGGAGCGATGTGTGCTGTTCCGTACACGGTAGACGGCGAGATCCTCTGTCGCACCTGTTTGCACGCGGCATTCGACGTAGACTGCGGGGACCCGTCTCGACGTGGGCTGGTGGCGCATCAACGGACGCGCCAAACGCACTCCCTTCGCGGGATTTTCATCCGCCGTCGGATGCAACTCACGCGCCGCGCACTCGAGCGCCGTATCCGCTCGCGCACATGCGACGGGTGTGCATGCGACGTCGCGCGCGCCGTAACCCTGACCACACAACTGGCCCGCTCCCTCCCACGCACGACCCCCTGCACCGATGCAGCCTGTATTTCGGGGAAGGACATCGCTGTCGATGACTAACCCTTCCTTCGACGCACAGCGCCCCATACCAGTGTATCCTTGGCGGCGCAGTGACTTAAACGTATGTGTGTGTGTTTGTGTGTGCGCGCGTTTGTATGTCAATGCACGTAGAGGTATGCGTAGGTTTTAATAATAATAAATATGGTGAAAAAAAAATAATATAGAACATCTTTGACCCAGTTCAGTTGTATAATATTGTATGCGAAATCGACCGTAGACGATGAAAAAACGAATAAGCCGTTAATAATAGATATAGATAATATAAAAAATATGTATCCGAACAGTGAGAGAGAGAATATTATCACCGTAAAAGGTCACAGTCATGGTTATTGAAATATGAACTGCATATGCATTCATTATAATTAAAATGCTGCTAGATCATGTTATTGTGCGTATTTAACTATCATCAATATTTTATGTAATTTTGTAAACTAATTATTATTCGTATAATTGTTTATCGATTTGCCGCAGCACTAATACCTATTATTATTGTATACTTATAATAACCGTAGAGTAACCACTGTAGACTGCTGTTCAGGTACCTACCTAATATTGTATCTCTTCTTTCATTTATAGTAAGAATGTGAAAGGTTCGTCCATTCAAAGGCATTTATTGGTAAATCTAAGAAGCGGAGGACATTTTTATACTGATTCTATATCATACAATGATATTCATTAAATTGGAAGTTCGTATTATGTTTTCAAGAGGTTGGGAAAGCGTTGTGTGTGATTCATGCACTTCCTGACGGGCACCTGTGCATTCATGTATTTATTATCATTGCCACGATCCGGGCTACTTATAAACTTTACGTATATTACATAGTACCGTTATCGGATACGATACAACTTTTGACCATCCGTTCTTGTCGGAAAAGCGGTTTGTCGAACGTCGTGTACAGAACACATAACTCGTGATCAATCGCTGATCGTGATCTATGCATGCGTAAAATAGCTGCGTTAACTTAGACTTACTTATAGAACGAGTTGTGCAATGTTTGCGAGTTCGATTTTAATATCAAATGCGTAACGATTAAATATTACGCAATCAGATCCACATCAACGATAATATATAATAACCAATATATTATCATGTCTCGGTGGAAAAAAATATTTTACTGAATCGTTAAATTATTTTTTAATTTTAATTTAATTTTAATCAATTACGCCCTGAAGAGAAAGTTGAATATAATTATAATATACTTGCGCAGAAATAATATAATTAGCGTTTAAACATTTGATACCTACAGATATACTATGGATTTAGAAAATAAAAAATAATATAATATAATTGTATATATTTGTGGTTTAAATTATAGGCTATCAAAATAAAAATCATAACTTAGTAACGGATTACAAGAGTACATAATTCGATTAAAAAACACTTATAGACTACAGTATTGCTGGTCAATCTTAAAAATAACTTGATATCCCTTGAAACAATTTAAATACTAACTAAATGATATTAGGAAAAAAAGTCTCCAAATTAATATTTGATTTAAATTCAGTATTTTATGCAAAAACAAAATAAAATATATAATAACATATAATATAATTATATAATAAAATATAATAATATAATATCATAAACATCTATAATATTATTATTTAAAAAATATAAGATTGCAATTATTCAGATATAAAATATCTCTTTCTTATATTTTGACCTATTAGCTTTAAAAAATTAGGAATATCTGCAGATTTGTTCTCACCAAAACGCTTACATAAAATGTTTGGAACTAATATGAAATTGAATACGTATGATAGGTACCTTATCTACAGATAAGATTTAACAACCAAATTTATTTTATAAATAAAATAACAAGGATAATGGAAATATCGTTTTATTTATACTGTAACGAGAGACTTTTTTTCCGAAGGACTTTTTTACCTTTTTAACCTTTCGTTTACCTAACTAAATAACCCTCTCTCGCCCGGAAGAATTTTACTGTGTTAGATTAAAGCATAATTACTACTATTTTGATGTAGAAAACTAGTTAACAATCGTTATATATTCTAATGATTTGATAATAATTCTAATATTTTGATAATTTGGACTCAAGGATCTTTTTAATTGGTTTTTTGTTTTAAATAGTTCACATTTTGAGGGACCATGATAGATTCTGTGAAGTTTTTCAGAGATGACATTGATGTTTACTAAAATATGATAATTTAGACATCGTTATTATTATTTTAGAGGTTTATACTAACGAAAAACATTGGAGGATACATTTATATTTGCTTTTTACGTTCAATACTTGCTTTACTGAATATCTTTTTAACAAAGCAGCAGGAATATCCAAATACAGGACAACATTATGAAGATTTTTATAAGTATTCTTTATAGACATTATATACCCGAGATTTTTTTAGGCGTTGCGAATATAACTGAAATTGTCGGGAACAAGAACGACAAACCGATTTGTTAACTGTAATAATAAATACTTTCTCAAAAGATGTTGGTTCGATCAAATAATGATGTTTACCGTATGGCGAATAAATAATAGTTATATATAATAAAGTGAGAAAAACATTATTTTTTTTTACTTTCAATTGTCAAAATCAAGCGAATTTGACGTCAATGTCACCGGCCCCCCCACCACGAAAACTTTAAAAAAAATCTTATTCAAATATTTTGTACGTAATTTGTATGAATTTATACGACAGTTTTCAGAATGTGTACGACGTTGTTATTTGACTTATATCGAAAATACTGAAGAGGGGTCAGAGACATATGTCTCCGGCCCCCTAACATAAATAAATTAGTATTATTTTTTGAATTTAGTAAAACTCAAGAACTCAATTTGTATGAATTTGTACGATCATTTCCGGAATTTTTACTTTACCCCTCTCCTGAAATATGCGGAAAAACCCTGTTTCCCGTGTCCCCCGCACTCCCCAAATTTGAAATCTAAACTTTTTCTTCCGCAAACCTTTTACACATAATTTATATGAATTTCATAATACAGGGAACTTAAATAAAATGAATTTCAAATATTTTTTCGTTATCGGTTTCATTACTTTTGTTATTATTAATTTAAAAGAATTTTACACAATATTTATGAAAAAAAAAAA
>NW_020272954.1:187169-197573 GCF_003268045.1 Sipha flava | reverse complement strand
AAAAAAAAAAATTATCCTTGGTTCATACAATATATAGCTTAAATATTATTACAATTAAATGTTCTAATAATGTACCTTAACATTTTCTGTTTTTATACTAAGATTAAATAAACCAATGTTTAATAATAAAATTTAATTGGAAAATATACACAATTATATCACAGAATATTCTGCGTTTTTATTCTATTTTTGGAGCATTATTTGTACTAATATTAGGCATTGTGACTTGTAATGTTTTACTTTTCAACAAACTGTTCTGACGTTTAGTGAATTTCTTATTTCCTGCGTTTTCGTTTTTGAAATCTAAATTAACTGTGTTTTTATATTTATTCTCAAATTTTGTTTGGTAAAAATGTTATCGCTAAATTCTAAGGTGAAAGGACGAAAACCAGCAGTTCATCCTGATTCAGTTATAAAAGCTGTTCTTCATTTCAAAGACAGAATAATTACTAAAGATAATGGCGAAAAAAATAAGTGAATAGTTTACTTTGAATTTTAATAATTATGTTTATTTTTAATTTGAATTAATTATCTATTATAATTTTAGTATTGTGAGTCAAATTTACTCATAACAAACTACTCTGTTTAACACCATTTTATTATTAATCACAAAGCTGATCGTTTCGTTCATGATTTGATTTATGTTTTATATAAATATTAATATGAAATAACTGCCTTACATATAGTAGTGTATTTTAAAAATTGACAGAAAAACGTTAAATATATAATAATATATATAATTGATTAAAGGTGTTTTCAATTGACAGACCCAGATATTCTTACATTATTTTATGAATCTCCTTAAATTTATATTTACACAAAGTAGTTTATAGAATCTGGAGATACATAATAAATTAATTTTTGAATATATGTCTTTTACTCAATTACATAATTATTAATTATTGAAGATTTCCGTCTTAAAACCTTTGCAGTGATTTTAACAACACTACATTTTAATTATTATCTTTATTTTATATCCACATCTACACAGTACACAATATTTTGTGTTGTTACTTATTACTAAACTATTTATTTTTATTTATTGTTATTGAGAGTAGCTATTTTTATTTTTATCAGCTTGATCGACAGTGAACATCATGCAACACTGCTAAAGCCGACGCTGCTATTTTTTTTTTTTTTATAGTATTATTATTGTACCGCATGTGAAGTTTTGTTGTACACCATATAAGTATTTTTTTATTTATGATTTTAATATAATTATTTTCAAATGATTATACTTAAAGTGTATATTTTACCATTAAAAGTTAGCTATTTTTATTCTGAAAATAAAAAAGGTTAAGGTACATTATTAGAACATTTAATTGTAATAATATAAAAGCTATATATTGCATGTACCAAAGATAATTTTTTTTTTTTTTCATAAATATTATGTAAAATTCTTTTAAATTAATAATAACAAAATTAATAAAACCGATAACGAAAAAATATTTGAAATTAATTTTATTTAAGTTCCCTGTATTATAAAATGTATACAAATTATATATAAAAGGTTTGTGGAATAAAAAGTTTAAGTTTAAAAGTTAGGGGAACGGAGAACACAGGAAAAAGGGTTATTCGCATATAACAGAAGAGGAGGTGGCGTACAAAATCTAGAATCGGTCGTACAAATGCATGTATATCACGTACTAAATATTGACGTAGAACATTTTTGGAAAAAATTATTTTTCCGTGTAGGCGAGGCTAGAGAAACGTTTCCCCCGCACCGCAAATAGAAAATTGAGTTTTCCGGGTAAATTGATGCCATACAAATTCCGGAAACGGTCGTACAAATTCATACAAATTATGTGTAAAATGTTTGTGGAAGAAAAAATTTAGACTTCAAATTTAGGGTGGCGGGGGACACGGGAAAAAGGGTTTTTCACATATTACAGGAGAAGGGATGGCGTGAAAATTCCGGAAACGGTCGTACAAATTCATACAAATTATGTGTAAAAGGTTTGCGGAAGAAAAAGTTTAGATTTCAAATTTGGGGGGGCGGGGGACACGGGAAACAGGGTTTTTCCGCATATTTCAGGAGAGGGGGTGAAGTAAAAATTTCGGAAATGGTCGTACAAATTCATACAAATTGAGTTCTTGAATTTTACTAAATTCAAAAAATAATACTAATTTATTTATGTTAGGGGGGCCGGAGACATATGTCTCTGATCCCTCTTCAGTATTTTCGATATAAGTCAAATAACAACGTCGTACAAATTCTGAAAACTGTCGTATAAATTCATACAAATTACGTACAAAATATTTGAATAAAAATTTTTTAAAGTTTTCGTGGTGGGGGGGCCGGTGACATGGACGTAGCGAATTTGACGAACTAGATGATATTCGTTTACAAAACATGTTTGACAAACAAGGGTGGACTCGTATATTTTTTCTACTACGTAAACATTCTAACCAGATGTCAAGTTAAAAAATGTACAATTATGAAATTTGAATGTGCCTTTTTTTGCTTTTTTCAGCGATTTTTCAAAAAGATGCTTATTTCCAGTTTTATTTTTGCTTATCTAACCATTTTTTTTTACGTTTTTATAGTTTTCTCCTGCCAAGTCGTTTTTAATAGAACTAAAAATAAAAATAATTCTTATCTTATCTACGTTGTCATGTAGTTCGTCGTCGTTTAAGGTATCATTATAGGGTCAACAAAAATATTCCAACGCTGAAAATAGAACTGAGTGTCAAACGTCAGCATGATCAAGAACAGAGAGAACAGTTTACATTTTATTTTTCCCATTATTTAATCCCTAAGAAAATCCATATAAATCCTTAAAGTCTTGAAAGTGAAGATTTATTTTTATTTTGTTTGATTTTTTAGTTAGAATTTTATGGATTTTGATTTTTTTTTAATAAATATTTTTGTTTAATTTTAAATTTATTAAATGCTTATTTTAGTGCTTATAATGATATTTTTAAGCGCTTATTTTAATGATTTTAAGTACTATAAGTCCCGAGCCCTGATAATGAACGTTGTCGTCACACCAATGCGATAACCAGGGCCGGATTTAGAGGAAGGTCCAGGGGGCTCAGGGTCCCGGGCCCCCACAAAATGAGGGCCTCTTCTCAGTGGAATTTTTTTACATATAAAATATGATAATATAATATTTTCAAAATAGATTTAAATCACAACTTCAATAAAAATGTTTAATCGTTGATACTGTTATAAATATATAAATAAATCTTATTATTAATATACTTGTATAAATTCATAAAAATATGTTGTGAGTTTACAAAAATAAATTTAAAATCGATTATTATGGATATATAGAGCATAGGATGATCCCGATTGAATAATATTCGTAATTTGGTATGATTTTAAATACTGATAAAAAAAACCAGTTATAAATAAACACATACAATTTGTGTAGCAAGCCGCCTAGCTGATGCAGATAAACACAACAATACGTACCGATTAAGTAATAAATAAAAAATATGCGATAGCGGATAACGTATATAAAGATGACAAGATGAGACACGAAAGACTGTTTGAGGCTTTACGAAAAATTGATATAGATGGAAAAGACCTACAATTCATAACGAATTTGTATTGGCATCAACAAGCTAATATTAGAATAAATAACACACTTTCTAATGGCTTTAAAATTCGAAGAGGAGTTCGACAAGGGTGTATCCTTTCGCTATTGATTTTCAATCTATATTCAGAAGAAATAATGTCAAAGGCCTCAGAAGAAGTAGAGGAGGGCATTGTTATAAATGGGAAAATTATAAACAACTTGAGATATGCAGATGACACCGTGTTGATAGCTAGCAACATCGAAAACTTACAAAAGATATTAGACAAAGTAGTAACAGCTAGTGAAAAATGAGGTTTACATTTAAATGCCCAAAAAAACCAAATATATGATAATCGATAAAGAACAAAGCCCGGTAAATCTGCTTTTACTTATCAATGTCCCCTTAGTTAGAGTACATAAAATTAATTATCTTGGACAATCATTGATAGATAACTGGGACCATTCGCACGAAATAAAATGTCGTATAGAGAAAACAAGAGTAGCTTTTATGAAAATGAAAAATTTATTCTGTAGCCATCAACTAAGTATAAATCTCCGAATAAGAATGGTTCGTTGTTATGTATTTACCGTAGAGATTTGGACTTTATCCAAAGTTTCGATCAACCGAATCCAAGTGTTCGAAATGTGGATATACCGCAGAATATTAAAATTAGTTGGTGCGATCACATAACGAATATTACAGTATTGGAACAAATGAACAAGAATCTGGAATTAGTGACAACAATAAAAACGCGTAAACTTCAATACCTGGGACATTTTATGTGACATACAGAAAAATATAGTCTACTACAATTAATAATACATTGCAAAATAGCTGGAAGAAGGTGCCGTGGAAGACCATAAATTTCCTGGATTGACAATTCCGAAAATGGTTCAATACATCAACGATATCTCTATTCAGAACAGTCGTTAATAGAGAACAAATAACTAATATGATTGCAAATGTTCGATAACGAATACGACACTCGAAGAAGAAAAAGAAATATATTATTATGTAATTGTAAAAAATATCTACTTCTAAGGTTGGGTCCAGGGCCCCCACATTCCTAAATCCGGCCCTGCCGATAACGGAGTTAGTATACATGCAACGTGGATGTACGTTGAGTGTATCAACCGAACTGATTGTAATTGGATTAATTTGATGATTGATGAGGGATTTAATATACTCGTAATATTTCAATAGGTCTATACGGTGCACGTATTAACTGTTTAATTGTAACACAAAAATATACGGCCATTGTAAACTAGACGGGTTCGATATCAAGTGCAAATTTATCACGGAAATATTTGAACGTACGTAATACGAATTCTGTGAACAAAATGCACGGTTTGTGAACTACGGAAATAGTCACGATGATAAAAAGTTTTAGACACATCCCTCGACGTTTTCTATCTCAATTTCATTATGTTTACTCGAATGGATACGTCAGTGCCGATAATTTTCCACCATTATAGGGCTGTCAATTTTTCGTTGGCGACTATTCTGACCAGAATCCGGTGATGATTGTTAAGCAGTTTTGATGCGTTAGATGTTAAAATTTTAGCCGTCCGTGGCATTGGTCCGCGTGAGGTAGCGATTTACCATTGTGATTAGCAGGCAATCCTGCTGTATGCGTGCAGCGTATTTCGTATTGTCTGCACTCGTGTCACACTGACAACTACCGTCATTGGTACGGCGGATGTTCAAAATTACTTATGTCCGGATGAACGTCAACCCGTAGATTGCATGGCGCGATTCGAAAATCCGTCGTAGCTTAAACGTACGTTTCGTTGTTATAAAATTAAGTACTTCAGTGTTGCTTTAGGTTTTTATTATTTTTCTATTGATACTTGTGCGGGGAAATAATGTCTAGAGAAACGATTCACAACCAGTGTTGGGAATAGATAATGCAAAATTTATCTAGATAAAGATAAAAGATAATTTCATTTTTATCTAGATAAAAAAATTATATATTTTCAAAAAATGTTATTTATTGGTCAATATTTCATATTTGTAATAATATCTATGAAGACACAATTATAATCATTTTTATCAATAGGTACCTAAGTGTTTAATGTTTATTGTAGTAATGTAGTGTACCATTAAGCAGTATTTATATATAAAGTACAGTATTTAATGATAATTAATCACTAAAATGTGATACAAAAAAAAAAAAAACAATGAAAATTGCTTAGTATCAGGATGAATACAGAATACATAAGAGATTATTTTAAGTTAACAATATTGTTTTCCATATAATCTCAATTTGATGATTTTCATTATTCTATAAGTAGTTACGACTTTACAGGTTCCAAGAGTGAAGTATTGACTATTCAGTGTATAAGTTACGCGTGTATACTAAAATAAAATATATATAATAATAATAACTATATTTGGAACTTCCATGGAAAAATAAGAAATTAAGTTTAAAAATACCAAAGATATTTTTCCGACATGAAAATACAAACAAAATATCATTCCAAGAAATAATAATTACTAATTAATAATACACGAATTATAATTATGAATACAAAATCTATATATATAAAAAAAAGTCGGGTTAGTTACAGAATTTATAATTCAAGAACGGCTGGACCGATTTTGATGATCTCTGATTTATTGGATTCGTCTTGATATAAGAATAAAAATAACTCTAATCTTGGCAAGAATTCAGACAATTATCTAGATAAGTAAACATTTTATCTTAGATAAATAATTAGATAACTTAGCGTTATTTATCTAGATAAGATAAAAGATGACAAAAAATCTAGATAAGTATATCTTATCTTATCTAGATAAGTCCCAAAAACGTTCACAACCTTTTCGTATCTGCGTACCACTTACACGTTTTGAAAAATTTTCATGTACCGATAAAAACCGATATACTGATTGATTTGATAACCTGTATCATATACCTTGTATCTTGCCCAACCGTAGAGTCTCAATCGACCAAGAAAAATTGATTTTTTTTTTTATTGCACTTGTTCCTGTTTAAATCATATTAAAAATATTATTTTGTAAAAGAATATGACGTATGGAAATTTAAGATATACTCTTATATATAATAAGAGTATATCTTTAATTTCCATTTTATATTATAATTATAATATGTGTATATTACATATATAGTGAAAATACCGTTACGGGTAATGTCGTATACGCCACGCAAAGGCTTGGCGTATAACAACACAAAGCGAGGTATTATTGGTTGTCGGACACTCTAACTGTCAAACAAGCAAGTAAAGGAAAACTTAATAATTGACCCGGACGACTATCTTCTTAAGTGACAAAGAATACAATCTAGCACTGCTTAATAGGATAGTCGAAAAACAGGTTTTTTAAAAGGTTTACTTTCCTTTAATAGCTCTAAAGTTATTTTACACTCGAAACAACTGACAAAGAACAAGATCTAGCATTGGATGTTTCGAGCGTGAGGTAACCTTTACCTAACTATATTGTTCTCTCCCCTCAAACTGACAAAGAATATAATCTAGCACTGGATTGAGGTTTGAAATGCAATATAATTTTATTTACCCCTTTCGTTAGTTTGTCAACTCTCTCAAAACTTGCACGAGTACGTAAGGTAGAAAAAATAATAATATAAAAACTTTTTATTTTAAAACAAACGAAAAAATATTTATTAACCACAAAAACAAAATAATTACCGGTCACTCGCAAAACGGGCAGCGTTTCGTTCTCCACGTCGATGGTAGTAGAACGAACCAACATCCCGTCTTGCGGGCGGCGTTTTATGCTATTCTAATCTATATTGTCAGCATTTTGTGAAGATGGTGTGTGTTTGCTGACAATATATTAATTTTATTAAATTTAATATATGTGTTAGGTGATGATACAACAGTAAATAAACGTGATTACAACTGATTGTTAAATGATAACAAATTGAGCTGAATTATCACGAATGTGTTTTCTTATGTTTCCATAGTTCAATTAAAACTAATACTAGTACCAGTTGTTGAGCAAAAAGATGTTTTAAAAAAAAAAAATTGTAAAATAAAAGAGTATAAATATAAATATGTAATACATAAATGAAAAAATTGTACCAATATCGGTTTGTCGAATTAGCATTTTATAAAATATTAAATAATTGGTGAATATAAATTTGCATTCAATAGATAAATTAAACCAATTTCAAAATAAAGAAATTTCATTGATGCACCGAAAGAGTATTATGGTATTTAAAAAGATAAAATGTTGATGTTTGTACGAAACCTCTAAAATGGAAATGAAATACACAACAAAAAAATTAATAAGCATAATAAAATTGACTACCAATGTAAATGTAAATGTGAAAAAATACGGATTATAAATTAAATCCAATTTAATAAGGTTTTAATTGTACTGAAAGCTTTTACTATAGCATACTACAATAATGAAAGATATTAATATAATTAAAAAATTAAAAACAAAGAGAAACCCTTATGATTTTGCTGGTTTTAATTTCTTTATTAAAAATTAAGAAAAAAAATGTTGAATATATTTCTTTAAGATAGTTCAACATTTAAACATTATATTATTTAACATTTACTAAATATTAAAACACTTGATATATAATGACGTATTTTTAATACATTATATGGGCGATTTTTTAAAAAAATTTAAAATTAAAAAGCATATAATACTATAATATATTGATAATTATTAAAACTTTTTCTTTGTATTCTTATGTATTTTATGCTTTTAATAAAAATGTTAAAACAAAAAAACATTCTGTATGTTCGCGAAGGAAACTAAAATTTAAAAGTTTTTATGGTTTATTCTTATTAGTGCCGCGCCAACTAGGTGTGTGAAAATCAAGGGCGACAAAAAGTAGTATATTCCAGGGGCGGCAAATTTTAATATCAAAGTTTTTGAAGATGAATTTTGACGCTGAGGTTTTTGCTCTCACATTAATTCTAACGAAAAATATCAAATAAAATATCAAAATATATCAATATTCAATGGTATCGTATGGTTCTATCTTCTATCAATATTTTTTTGACATGAAATTCGTAATAAATATACAAAATAATATAATAGCAAATAAAAACAAAAATTTATAACTGAATAGTAACTAGGGATATTGTATACGATAGCTTCAAGAGTGGCTGTAGGGAGTTATTTACACAACTTTTAAAACTGTAAAATTTCGTCAGTCCACGAGGATTACCCAAAATATGCCGAGTACTAGTATTCAATACCACAGAATAAATGAAATCAAAATGGTCACTGATAAGATTTTACACAGGGAACATAAGGGAGTTCAAAAATTATTTGGCCATTGTTTTGGAGTCCCAACAGTGTGACCACCTAACACATAGACTGATAATTTACTTAATTACAACTGCTGTTGTATTGTAGCATTTACATAAAATTATTAAAATTTAATTTTATATTTGAATTCATCATTTAAATTCATTAAATATATGCCAGTTTGCTACTAGTAACATTGTAAAACGGAATAATTTTAATTTATTCTGTGATAGAACTATTTTAATAATAATTTTTATTGAATTTTTACATCCTTTTACAGCACACTTCACTCCTCCCATTGTAAATAAATAAATAACTTTTTTTGATGTACAATAAATACGAGAATTATTTATATAGAAATTAAAAAGATTCAATATACGATATTTATTGAGTCAATATAATAACTATGAAGCACGTGCACGTCAATGTTTTCAAAACAATTACAGAATAAATGTTATCACTTTTAATGTGATAAGTAATTAGTACTCCAAAAATATGGTGGCTGAATTTTGTTTACATTTAGAAGTGACCATTCTGATTTCATTTATTCTGTATCAATACTGAGTTGGGGGCAGTTGTTCGAAAAATTATAAGGACCGGAATCGAAAGACGGCGGCATAAAATTTTTTTCCAACATAAAATTTTTAAAAATTATATTATAATATTATTTTTTTGTTTAAGAAGTTATGCTATTTCATTTGAATGATAATTATATTTTTTAATAATAATAACATAATTAGTTACATATAAAATAAACATAGGTATCAATTATATGAAATAATTATACATTTTTGAATACTTATTTTTTATTGCATACTTAAAACTAAAACATGTAATATTTTATACTATTTACAAACTAGTACATAGAAAATTAAAAAAAAAATAATGAAGAACAGATATATTTTTCAAAAGGTTCACATACAATTAAATATTAAGCTAGATATTTATAAACATACATGATATATTACATAGATTTATAACATGGATATGTTTTTTAGATGAATATTAAGAATTGCAAGAACAGCATTTTGCAAAGCAAATTGCATTACCCTTCTCTAATTACATTGGTTACTAAAATAATACAAGTCAAAGTTTTAACTCGAAAACATATCCATGATTTAATATTATATCTACATAATTATATGTTACCATAGTTGTTTAAAATTTGATCCATTTTTATTGAAAATATGTAAACAAAAAAGTAAAAAAAGAATAAAAAGTTTTGTTGTAAATATTCAAACAAAAAAATGAAAAGAATTAAAATTTTTGTTGAAAACAGTATAACCTATTAGTATTTTTCCCGTTTTGAAAATCGAGGGATATTGTATAACTTTTATCAATAGAAAATATATAATTGGATTTGGTAATTTTGATGTAGTCAGTTGGTACTGCTTTTTCAAATTTCGGACCTCATAATTTTTCGGACAAGTGCCAATCACTCTTCAATACTCTCGATAGTGATTAAACAGCAAAATTAAATATGAATCAATAACGATGTCTATATATATATTATTTTATTATTATATTATTATTATCAATATTATTATTATTATTATTATTATTATTGTTATTATTATTATTGTTATTATTATTATTATTATTATTATTATTATTATTATTATTATTATT